>NC_039363.1:40036600-40036769 GCF_003573695.1 Papaver somniferum
GACATGTGATAAGAGTGTAAAGTGTATCTACACATGTGTAAAGAAAGATCTGAAGTCATGACTACTAATCACCAAGAGATAGTTTCTCAGGCTAAGAACTGAGGTCAAAATCTAGCTAGCTGTCCGGACTTTACGAGAATTGTGAATGAGTTGGAGGTATTTCACAATT